>NC_139410.1:35781935-35794435 GCF_905368555.1 Meleagris gallopavo | reverse complement strand
AAAAAACAAAAACAAACCAGTTGATTTTTAACAAAACAATTTCCAGGCCAGGTTCCTCGGGTTGCTTTCTGCAGGGGACCCCAGGATTGATCAGAAGGCTCCTAGGGCTCGCTGCAAATCATGCAGTGCTCCATTATTTTCCTATTCACTGGTTCTGTTTACTCCATTTAGCTGCCTGCCACCCCCAAGCAGTGCGGCCAAGCCAGTCTCTGGCTGGGAGCTACAGGCAGGCTGGGGAGGATGGCAAAATTCACAGAGGGAAATATTTGGGAGCTGGTGATCTCCCTCTGCTCGTGGCCCCAAAGTGCTCTGCTCAGCAGCAGCACTCCACGAGGACATGGACAGGGCTGTCCCTCAACATCCAGCAAACCTGTGCCAGCTGAAGAGGAAGCCAAATAATTCAGCCCTGGTACTGACACTTTTCCTATCAAAGGTCAAGGGGAATGGGAAAATCTTCGTGGAAAAGAGTTGATGATATGGACAGAGAAATGAGCAGTTCTGTAGAAAGATGGGTTCGTGGAAGAAGGAAAATTTCCAACAGCCAAAATTATTTGCAAGCCAGTTGTTAAGTTTAGCCAAAGGCAAATACGAAAAAAAGGAGAAAATAGAAAAAGATTTCAGCTATAGGACTAATGTACTTTTTAACGGACCATGTAACTTGAAAGACTTTTTCTTGGTCAAATGGGCCATTCAGCCATTCCAAAACAGCATTTTGTGTCACTGACAAAAAAGGAAGGCTTTTCATGCTGGTTCAAGCAGGACTGACTTTATGCCAGCCTCTCGGTTCAGCCCGGGCACCAGAAAACCCACACTGCTGCCAGAAAGCTGCTTTCCAATTCCAAGGCCGTGGGGCCCCCGCCAGGGCCACAGCACTGCAGGGCCCGTCCTGCTTTAGCATGCACAGAGCTCCCCCCGTGCCTGCACTGCACTGCTGCTGTGCAGAGACCCACGCAGAAGGGCCAGGCTCCCAGCACAGCTGCCCGGCTGCTCCCCAGCTCTGACGGGGGGACTCCAGACCCGCTCCCAGAGCCCATCAAGTACATGTGTACAAGCTGATTCTTGGCGGTTTATTTTAATCAAAGCAGAATGTCTGAGCTTTTTGTCTAAATCTGGAGGGTGCCCTTCCTGTTTCTTTATGAAGAAATGCTGCTCAAGTACTAAATAAGCATAAGAATTGACATCTATCTGCCACCTGCTATATTTCTTGCCTTGCAAAGTAAAGACTCAAAGGAGATGAAAAGCTCCATTAATAAGATTATCACCATTCTTTCTGATATCTAAATCTGTGCCACCAGCCCTTCCTTCGCTGAGCAGCAGATTGCAATCATTGCCGAATCCCAGGTTTTTGCTTCTGTGTGCAGAAATGCAGCCAGTGCTGTATCACTGGGCGTCTTCCAAACAGCAAGGGCATATTGTTAGCATATTAGTGACAGTAGCAAAAATACTTCAAAATAAAACCGCAGCATCTGACCAGCATGCATGCCAAGGGCTCATTCTCACCTCATGTACCTAACGAGCCCTTGGCATTACAAGAAAGCCAAGTGTGAAGTTTTGCAGGCACTGCTGGATGCTGCTCACTACTTCCACATGCTTCACTACCCCAGCTCCGTGCTGCGGGCAGTGCCTAGGGGCATCCTGGCTGTGCCAGTGCTCAGGTGGGGACCGGGGAGCACCAGGCAGTGGCTGTGGCTCCGTGTCTGCCCCTGGAGCTGCTTGCACAGGAGTTTTCCCACGCTCAGCTTTCAGTGCTGTTTCTCCTCTGCTTCTAATTTATGTGCACATTGAGTTTGCCTCACATGTATAGCAAAATACATTTTACTGGTGTGCTACTCCCTCCAGAACTGTTACCAATCTTGTATGTACCACTTGTTTACAGAACAGCTTTACAAATCCTTGTGTTTCAGTAGGCTCAGTGTTTCTCTGCAGGCCCAGGACGCAGGCAGCCTTGTGCCCAGCAGCTCTCCATGCCACCAGACCTCTTCTCTGAGACACCTGCAGTGCCTGTGGCTCAGCTCACTGTGACCAGCACTGACAGCAGCCCATTTAACCCGAGCTGCTCCTGGCTGCTCCCCACGATGCCCTGCCAGCTGCGGCTGCTCACAGGTGCCTGAACTGGGGCCAATGAGGCCAGGGAGCAGCTCAGAGCCAGAAGCCTCTCCATGCTCCATGCTCACAGTCCTCTTTCCCTCCACACCCTCTCCCATGAATAACCCCGCAGAGCAGTTCAGCAGCAGCAGAGGTTAAACAAACATCAAAAGACGCAGAACAGCAGCTGCTGTGCAGCACGCTCTGTGTGCAGGGCAGAAAACACGCTGGAAGGCTGGGCCTGCCCATGCAAGGCCTGCTGGAGGGCTATGTCTACCCATACCACAACTAGCACAGGGCCATGTCTGTCTACACCAGAACTAGCACAGGGCCAGGCTGCCTGCGCACGGCCTGCTGGAGGGCCAGCGCTGCCTCAGGAGGGCTGTGGAGCAGCCAGGCCTGCAGGCAGGGAAGCTCCAGAGGACAAAACGTGCGGGGATAAATGGCCTCATTGAAAGCAGCGCTCAGAAACAGCATTGACGTGGGGCATAGGCAGCCGTTCAACTGCTGCAAGCAGGGCGTCCTGCTGAGTTCAAAAGATGGCCTTGTCTGCACTGGAACACGGCCCCCAGACACTGCCGGCATTGAAGACCGCTCAGAAACACACAGCCCTTCGCCTCCCCTCTATCCCTGGAAACTCCCCGATATAATCCATCTTTTCAGGAGCAGCAGAGTAGATGATGCTCGGGCCGGTCCTCTTGCCAAGCTGCACATCCCTGCCCTGTGCAGAGCCCTTTGGGCGGAGGTTACCATGGCACAGATGCTCTTCCAGGTGGAAAAACAAGTTATTTCACACAGATTTTCCTAAAAGCCAGGGGGTGACAATATTTCCCAAAATGCTGAGATTTTTGGAAATGGACTCCACCCATGGTAATTACTGTGATCAGTGTGTGGACATTTCAGAGAGTTTTCTTATGCTAGTGCTATATGGCTAGGTGCTTTGCACAACCAGATTTTGCTGCTTTTTACCACAACAAAAGAACCAGGTTCCTATGAATAAATCTGTGACAAGACCACACACAATTATTAGGCTTAATACCAATTGTCCCTCATTAATGTTTCAGAGCAGTGATTAGCATTTTGAGGCAAACAAGGTGTACTTAGTTAGCGGGACGCGACCCAGCTGTCATTACATTATATCTATGATTAATGATCTTCAGAGGCAGAGAGCTTGATGTTTGGGCACTAATAAGAGCTCAGAGGGAAGGGATGGCCCTAGGGCAGCATCCAGCTCCGGAATATCCCAGGAGCTGCAGCACGAGCCAATGGAGGGTTGCACAAAGTGAGATGGCTGAAGTGGGTCAGGACATTTCCTTAAGCCCACACGTATGGGGTGACCCCAGAGCAACAGCCGCGGCACAGCACAGTGCAGATGTGTCCCACACTGACCACTGCTGTGGAGTGATGTGGATTACCACGGTCTTTGCCTCCAAGGATTGTTGGCAATGCTGTTCAGCCTCCTCCAGGTGGCCAGCCTGGTCTCAATGTTATAGGCACAGCAGGACTGACTCTACGTCCCTAGGACAGAAACCTCACTTTTCCCTTTTTTGTATTTCTGTGCATACATTCAGACAAGACACGTGGGGAAATGAGTGCTGCTGTGCACACGTGGGTGCACCATAGCACCACAGAACAGCGCGGGCTGAAAAGGATTTCGGAAGATCACCAGGTCCTACCTCTCATGGGAAAAGGGGGCCTGGATGGGATTACTTAGTTACCAGTCCAGGTATGTCCTGAAAACCCCCAGGGATGGGGATTCACCACGTCCCTAAGGAGGCTGTGCCAGTGGTTGCTCTCACTGCAAATATTTCTTGGTTGGCAAGTTCTTAGAGCCCCAGTTCCTCATGAAATCACATCATTTACACAAAACCTTATAACTTACTCAGTAACATAGGAATATTGTTAAGAGCAGTTGAGGATACACGGCACAGAAAGTCATTTTGTAACTGAGGAATGTATAAACAGTGGAGGCCATGTCAGTGTCATGAAGAGATGTGGCCAATGGGCTCCTTACAAATGTTTAATATTTAGAGGAAAAAATGTTATTTTTGCTGCCAAATTTTAATTTAATTAGGGATTGTTTGGGTTTTGTTCTTTTTAATGCGGTTTGTTATGTTCATTGAGAAGCATCATTGCCATGGTAACTGACAGACACGTGCAGGGCAGCGTGCACACTTCTACGTGGCGTGCTGGGTGCTGCGTGATCCACAGACGTACAGCAATATGCCAGGGGAGGAGATGGGGAGATCTCTGACAAGAGCATTAAAAGCCTTGGAACAAATCAGGAAATGTTATTTGTCTGTACTAACAAGAACGCTTCCCTAGTATTCCCTTGCTTTTTTTCAACAATCCTACGTAAGCATTAAAAGAACAGAGCGAAAATTAAATGAAGCTGTGGGAAGAATGCAGAGTTTACCATTTGATTTTGATTTGGGTTATTTTTGTGGCAAGCCCAGATTTTTCATTTTTTTCTAGCTGGGCAGCTTTTGCAGACACTTTGCAATACAATCAAGATGCAACATTTGGCAAAGAAATGTTCAACAACGTGTGCCCAGTAAATTTGCAATGGGAAAACAAGCTGAATAATGCTGTTTTTTCCTCTTTCTGTCGGTTTTGTGTGAGAGAACATTATGTGCAGTATGAAAACACCAGAGTTCAAATAGCTTACCAGAAAAAAGGAGGAGGATATTGCACAGGCCCATGGCCAGATGGGGAGCAGCGTGCTGCGCTGCCAGCAGAGCTCTGGGACGAGGACAGGGGGACCCAGCACGGCCACAGGAGATGGCACAGACATGGGTATGGCACAGCTGCACACTGCCAGGGGTCCTGCTGGGGCTGCAAGTTTGCCGTGTGTGCAGTCCTGCAAGGCTGAGGAATGCATAAGACTCTGGACATGGACCCCTCCAAGGCCACTGGTCTGGGCCATCACTGGGACACCTCCAGCAGAGGCCTCAGGTGTTTGCAGCCCAGGAAAGCCGGCATCTGCAGCTGCAGTCATGGGAGCCGATGGCAGCAGCAGGTGCTGACAAATGTGTCAGTGGTGGCTCCGGAGCAGGAAAACTCCATGGCATGCTCCCCCTGCCCCAGCCATCTGAGAGACAGGAGAAGAGGAAATCTGAACATCAGCTCAGGGATGGGGCTCGTTTCTCTTGATTTATCTGGCTTCCAGCTACAGATTAGCATAGTGCTGCCCTGAATTGCTCTCCCTTTGCTTTTAAAAGTATTACAGTTCACAACATCATCCATTCAAACACAATATGATGCTCACAGGGCTCGCCCTTTCTGCCACTGAAGTGAGTGAAAAATGTTCCATCGACTTCAGTGGATCAAAACCTTAATAACTAATTTATAGCTTATTATATTATTAATATTTCAGTTCTTTCTAACATGTTCTCAGTCACATCAGCTACTTGAGTGCGTGCTGCCAGCACTGCTCACCCTGTATGGTGCTGGGATGCCTTCCCGGTCTGCAGCAAAGGAGATGACACTGCAAGCACAGGGTGGGCTATGGATTGACGTTGGCCATCATTCAAGTTGTGTGCGCTTCTTTGAAGCCTTGCTGCGTGGTGCATGGTACTGGCACAGGCTGCTCAGAGAAGCTGTGGGTGCCCCATCCCCGGAGGTGCACAGGGCCAGGCTGGGTGAGACCCTGAGCAACCTGATCTGGTGGAGATGTCTGCCCATGGCAGGGGTTGGAGCTGGGAGGTCTGTGAGGTCCCTTCCAACTCAAGAACTCGGTGATCATACTTCTGTCCCATTCTCCTTCCTGGTGTCTGTGCCACCACCTCACGTGTCCTGTGCTGCCCTGCCAGGCTCGGGAAGCCGGGCAGCCCCTCATTGTGGGGCTTTCCTTCTGCCTCCTCACCCCACAGCACAGGGAAGCAAGAGGGAAAAAACCAAAAAGGCAGAAGTGAGCTCATGTGATGTTTATGCTCTGAGTGCACAGAAGTGCCATTACGTTAAATCACAGGGAAGCACGCACAGCCGACTTCTTCCTTGCTGCGGGTGAACCGCCTGCATGTGATGCTAACACGGCTGTGCTTTCCACCAGAGCTCCCAGGGCTCCTCTGAGCACTGGCTGTTGACTTCACACCAGGCACCTCCTGGCGTCCCCCTCCCAGAGGGACAGAACGAGGGGCAGCATCAGGACATGGGCAGAACTCCGTGCTCAGCCCCTCTCACCCACACCCAGCAGCACGGGGCACGGCGAGGTCAGGAGATGAGAACAGTGCACACCTTGGACACGGCTCTTATCTATTATTAAACACTGTCCTCCTCACAGAATTAATTAACATCTCTTTTTCCTCACCACAGCAGATCTAGTAAGAAATCTGGCATTTTGACAGATGACTATGGATATTTTCCTATGGAGACATAACTTTGGGGACACAGGTTCTCATTTGTAAATTGTTTGATAAAATTGTACCAAGTGGGCACCCAGAAACACGACACTTTCACATGCGTTCTTCTTTGTGTGTCTGAGAAACGAGTTGATATTTACAAGCTGAAATTATAAGGCGGGTGAGATTTTGTTGCTTTCAGCAGCATCACTGCCTCTTGCCCAAGACGCAGAAGATGCTGCCATGGAAAAACACCCAACGGCAGCACTCCCAGGCTGCGTATCAGTAAAGCTCCCATCTTGCCTGCACTCCCGAGCTACTTCTCGAGCACACGGCCCTGCCCAGCTGCCCACTGGTGCTTACAGCTGAGCCCAGGTGCACACGGGCTCCTGCTGGCTCTCTGTGGGGATGCAGCAGGAGGGAAGCAATTCCTTTTTCTGTTGTAAAGCTGAGCTTCATCCCCAGGCTAAAAGCATCCTTCCTTGGCTGTGCTCCCTTCCTGGGCTGCGTGCACCTGCACTGGGCTGCGAGGAGCTGCAAGTGGCACAGACAGCTGATGCTGTGTGCATAGACCAAATTCTGAGCGCGTTTCTTTCTCTTGATAAGAGAAATTTCATGCAAATATTTTCTTACATAATACATTTCAGCTGTCTTTTTTTTTTTTTTTTTTTTTTTAAATGTGGGTATACACTGCTGCTAAAAATAATAAATGCTGCTTTTTTTGTGAGGCAGCGTGCTGATATGAGACGTGCATAAAGCAACACCTCCTGTAACATGAAGGCAGAGTGCACATAGCACGTATTGGGAAAGCAAAGGCGATGCAAAGCAAAGCCAACAAGTGTTAAAATAACAGGGCAGAGACTACGGCGTGGTTACATTGCTGAGAGGGTGGAAGCAGCCTCTGGAGTATAATAGGTTTTAAATTGGAGGCCTCTACTTAAAACCCAGAGGAAATAAGAAGGGTCAAAAAGGCAAAAATTGCACAACTGTTATATTACTTTAAAAGACAATCTAATTTCTCCTTCAGAAATTGCCGTGTTTTTTGGAAGATGCCTTTGACAAAAGATGTCACAATTCAGGTCCATTGCTGAATGAAAGAGTGGTGGAGAACCCAGAATTTTATTCAACTTAAATGTTTCTGCGAGCGTTCCATAAAGATGTGGCATTTCATAGAACCCATTCAGTATAAATTGGGGGGGTTGAACTCGGGAATACAAATTGAAATAGGAAAGATCTGTTTGAGGCCAGTGCTACGCGTGCCACCTAAAAGTATGCAGAGCAAAGGCTGCACCAAGCCCGTGCAAACCCTGCCAGCAGAAGCTGTTGACCCGTGCAATGGAACAGCAAAGCTTCTCCTTCCCTTCGCCCTCAGCCCATTCACACGGGACTTTCCCCTTTGGTTTCCCAGGCGTGCTGGGAGCATCAGATGTGCAGCTGAACGAGGAAGGTGTCCCTGCCCACACACTGCTGCAGGCACAGAGCTCCGGGCACTGTGGGTGAGAGCAGCAGCGAAGCCCTGGCAGCACTTCTGCTTTCTGTTTCGGTTCCCCAGCCCTGCTGCTCCCGTGACGGCTGCAGGGAAGCTGTGGAGGTGAGAGTGTGGGTGGGGGAATCTGTGTGTAAACGGGGAGCACATGGGGAAGCACCACCGGGTGCCCACCGCAGAGCCCGGTCACAAGGCAGGGCTGTGTGCTGGGCACACCAGGGAGCTGGGCAGTGCTGATGGCCGTGCTGTGTTTGTGCAGCCACAATCCAGAAACACAGCCCAGCACGACTCAGCCCAGTTTAACTCAGCCCAGTGTGACACAACACGACATAACACGACTGACACATCGCAACATAGCCCGACGCAGCCCAACACGCTGCAACACAGCTCAGTGCAGCCCAACCTCTTCCCACACAGCATCCCATCCCATCCCATCCCATCCCATCCCATCCCATCCCATCCCATCACAACACGCTTCAGATTTTAGCCTATTATTCCAAAAGCTGAAAAGCCTTAAGAAATGATACGAACCAAATCTCCTTAAGTCTCCTGCACACATTTTACAAGAAGCTCAACTTGCTGAATCTTTCTGTGTAGTAGCACAATAATTTCCAACAACAGTGCAGTTTCCACCTGGGCATGTTTAGCCCTAGTGTGACACTAACTTCTGGCTTTCCTATTCTCTTTTCAGGCATTGAAGGAGTCGGACAGATTTTCAAGCAAGTTTAAGCTTTTACCAATCTCTGCCGGCCATGACAGAGCATGGTTCAGCTCTACTGTGCCGAGGTGTCTGCACATCCTCCCTAGAAAAGTAAAAACTCAAGAATACCAAGTTTCTGTAGACTGAAACACTACAAATACTTCTCTTACACTAGAAATGCTATTTTGTATTTCTTTTTTTCAATAAGCTATTAATTTGTGAGTTTAGCAGGACTGTGCAGTGTGCCACGTGCCTCAGCTGCATTTCATAAATATTTAACAGTATTGAAAAACAATAATTTTCTAACTCAGAAAACAATGTTACAGGAATTAAACAATTGCTAAGTGACCACTGAGCTTTTTCATGAATCCCATCTACTTTATTAAACCAAGACAATCCAAGATAGCCAATTACAATGCACTAAAATGTACTGTCAGCTGGCTGGGAAATGCTATTATATTTTCAGCTTCTGTGTAGTTCAGTGAAAATTAGAGCTAAATGTGTATTTTCAACACGATGGGTTATTACTACGAAATTAATCATACCGTTACTTTTTACTGTGGTTCAGCACATAGAAGTTTAAAGGAACCCTAACAGAGAGCAATAAATGAGGGCAGCCCTCCATGCTGCACCCGACATTGGTACCACGTCAGGCTTAACGCAGCCTCCCCAACTCTTCTCCAGTCGTGTCACTTGTAGAATTTGCACTTGACTTTTGCAAACATTAAACGTTCTTGTCACCGAGAACTAATTAAGAAATCTGGACCACTATTGCTGAGCTAATTTTGTTCAGGTTGACTGCATGTTCAAATCTGACTCTAGATGCTCATCTAATGTATATTGTGACCAACTATTTCGGTTGGATTAAGGTAATTACCTAGCTCAACACTTTTCTGATGCATTTTACAGTAATGGAATCCGAAGCTTTTATATGCTTCTCAATCTTTACTTCAGAGGATTGGGAGGGTAAAGCTGTGCTTGAGGACAGAAGAGCCAAAGCCTGCACGAATAACCAGCCCCCAGGACAGCTCAGCTCGGCGTTGGATTCCCCAGCTGAGGAGGCAGCAGTCTGAGTGCTCCATTAACAGCTTCATTATCACAGCTGTGAGAAGGAGCGCAGCACTGGGATGAGAAGCAGTGGTGATGTGCTTCGGATCTCAGGAATGGGGGACTCGCAGGCAGCACAGAGTGACTCAGGGAACTTCCTGGATCCAGCATGCTGCCCTTCCATGGTGCTCCTCTATAATCACAGACTCATAGGATCTACACCCAGAACTGTGCAGTGCAGCAGCGAAGGGAGCCAGGACACGGCAGCCACCTGTGCCGGGGAAAGGCACACCAAGGGTGGGCTTTGGCCATCACACACCGCCCCTGACAGCTCTCCTAGAAATTAATCCCACGACTGTTCACCATACTTGAAATGTCCAATCTCCTCGTCTTGCTACAGTGCTTTATTTCCACCTACTTGATGGCCTGCAGAACTGACGTCAGGGCCTGTACATTTCTTTCACTGGCGCACAACACAGAATATTGTTCAACAATCTGGAAGGGGAAGAAAGATGAGAGTCTACAGGCATCTCACACGCTCTTTGAGTCCTCCCACGTGAAGGCCTTTGGTCTGTGGAAGAGATAGGGAAGGGCAGCACAAATTCTTCCGTGCTCCACAGCCAACGCGTTGCCCACAAGGCACTCCCGTGGCCATTTATGATGGCTCTTTCTGGGATGTGGCTGCTTCCATCTTTGGAAATTGCACTGAGGTTATTCCTCATATGGCACAAATTGGGCAATAACTTTCAGTCCCTGCCCATGAACTAGACTTGAGGCAGCCAAGTGGAACCGAAAGGTTCACCAAAGTCTATTACCAGCGCCCTGACATATCCAGTCTCTAAACAGACTTAGCACGTGAGACACAGGAATGCCAATATTTATTAGGTGCTCACACTTTTCCCGATCGATTTTAGCCACCACCTGAAACATGTGTGCAGCAATGCAAAGCACAAGCAGCCCGAACAGCCCCATTTGCTGCAATTCAGCCTCGTAGAGCAGAGCTGGATGTAACTGCTCTGTGTCCATCATGCCCAGCGGCACCGCAGCCCAACCACACCATCCACTGCACTGGGCTGGGCTGGCAGTGCTCCCAGACGTGTGTGCTGAGGGCTGGGATTCCCAGCCAAGGTTACGTGTCGCCCTCCAGCCTAATTTTGGGAAGGATTGATTACAACATACAGGCCACACAGAGCGTGAATTCCATACGAAATCCAAACACCTGGTAAGAACACGACCCTTTGGCCATTATTGCATGATAGGACCATCAATAATGAGCTAAAACTGGGGCAGACTGTATGCTGTTGTTTTGTCTCCATGCAGCCATTACCAAGAGGAGGGACGTCAATACGCTCGTCCTTTTTCTCCTCTTTTTCCTTTCTGTGATTAGGGAGAGGGTGATACTACGGTGGAGCTCTTTGGTAGAATTTACTCCAGTGATTAAAATAACTGCGCAGAATTAGCACAACTCTAACGCTGTTTTTTATCCTGGGTGGCAGAAAATCATTGCTCCTGGGATAATTTTTAACCCAACACAACGACCTCTGTGAAATACATCCAAAAGTTTTATGGTTTTCCCCTTCGTGCTAATTTAACGTGGCTCACTTGTTTAATCTGAAAACGAACACATTCCAAAGAAAGTAATACAGTTTGCAACGAGACACTGTAGGAAATAATTAGGTTGCAAGTTCTGGAGGCTTTAATATGGTTGAAATTATATAACTATCTTCGCATTCCCCGTATGGTCCTATTAAATGCAGTAGGCATTGATGTTGCTAACTGTCAGGAAGCAAAATGAAAAATAGTTTTAATAGCTGCTCTTTGACCTGTTTTATATTTTATGTCAATTATAACAGCATACAACCATGCATAATTATGAAGCATAGACGCATTAAAATGTACACATAATTTGTGTTCTTATGGCAACCACCGCATTAGGATCCAGAAAACAAACTGATGACTTCCTATTGTTCAGTCATCTTAATATCAAATCTGCCAGAGTTTTGCCTATCATCGCACTCTGCATAATTAAAAAAAAACCCACATATTCCGAGGCAAACCAAAATCACCACGGAGCCGTGCGCCCATGTCCATACTGAGCCCCACAGCACCCACTGCATGAACACAGCCGTGTGCAGGGCAGTCAGTCCGGGCTCTCCAATGCTCTGCGTCCTTCGTGGCAGAAGTTGTTTTATGGTCCACAGAAAATCTGCAACAGTGCTTTGACTTCATTTAGCTCTTGAACAGGAGTGCTGCTGTGTTTGGTTTCAGATGGGGAGAGGCCAGCTGATAGAGATGAGAACATCGTCTTGGACCTAACATGTATCTGTACTGCACAGCACACTGAGCCAAAACGACACAGCTGAGCTCTGGGCTTCAGAGAAGGCTTGCTAAGAAAGCAGTTGTTGCTCAGACCTCGTTCCCAACACAGAAAACACCCGAAGGTAAAGCAGAAAATGTGGCTGTGTTTGCTGTCCTCCCACGGAGATGCTGTGACAGGAGGAACCGGCATCTGCTCCACGTGTCCCAGGATGCCACAACTGCCACAGTGTGAGTGTTTTCACGTCCTTGGGGAACTATCAGTGAAGATGATGAGAACACAGCTTTATTTCTCTGCTTTGCCAGGCATCCCCTCCGCCTCAGGGACACATTTCTTACCCGAAATTTGCTTTCTATTCCAAGCGTTTCCCTTCTGACAGCAGCACACCCCACCTCTTCGACTTCCTCCCTCCCTGCCCTTCTCCCTCCCCGTGCCCCAGGACCTGTGATGAAATTCACACTTTGACTGCGTACTTCACAAAGCACGGATTCCTAACGCTCCCGTTCCAGGCGCTGGCAGCATCCC